>NC_056731.1:31216887-31256887 GCF_019279795.1 Protopterus annectens
TGGATGATCTCAGAGGTATCATGCTGTGCCACTAACCTGGAGGTGTAGGTACCTTGATGAATATGGATACACCCCCTCCTGTTGCGTTTCCCGTGTTCTGTGTCCGAAACGTGTGGTACGAGTTGTAGCCCGGTAGTGCTGGGGTGCTCTCTGGAGCCTTGAACCAGGTTTCAGTTACTGCACAGATGTCGACGTTTTCCATACTGAGGAGTGCTTTGAGCATGTGCATTTTGAGATTTAAACTCCTGGCGTTGAGTAGCATAACCCTCAGTTTTTTGTTAATTATGCTGTTTACGGAGATGGGTTTGACTTTTGAGCCTTGCCTAAAAAGGCACTTTGGGGGCAGCAAGAGCCTTGGCCAGTATTCGAAAGCCTAGGGGTGACAGGTGCAAGCCGTCTCTTGCGAAGCAACTTGGCTCGTCGAGCATGTTGTCCCAGGCTGACAGACATTGGATCCCCTTTGAATGACACCAGAAGCTTAGCCAATTGTTGAAATTGATCATTTTTTACTTTATACTGAGGTATCATTCTTGGTGGGGGCAGGATGCTAATCGGGGTCAGGGTCATACCAGGCTGGGCTACATGATCAGAGAGCTCTTCTATGTCTCTTTTGATGTAGTCCAGGGAGGCACTTCTCAGGTCATTCACACCGACATGAACAATGACAGAGTCATATTTGTACTTGTTCTGGAGTGACCTGAGTGCTTGTGTTATGTGGCAGATTCTGGCTCCTGACAGGCAGCTAACAGTAACCTTCTGCTTGTCCAGCCTAGTGAGTGGGACATCAGTGTGCCTGACTATAGAGTCACCTATTACTAGTGTGTTAGGTGTGTTATTTCGCCTTCAGAGCTGTGATTGTGTGGCACACTGATTTTGTGTTTTATGTGTTGTCTGGTTTGTGACAGGAGGTGCAGGTTGTTTGGGTGTCTGCTTTGGAGGTCTCTGATGCTTTTGCAGGTGTTTATTTAGAGCCTCTGAGTATGATTTTGTGTAAATATGTGTATTTTTTGCTAGTGCTGGTTTAGTAAGTCTGTGTGTGGCTGGAGGTGTGGTGCAAGTGTCAAGGAGAACCTCCTGACTGTCTGTTCTAGTCTTGGGGGGAGACAGCTTAGCCTCCAGTTTGGCTGTATAATTGCATCTCTCGCATATGTTAGTGTTTTGTGGTAGGAGGAGAGGGTTATCTGTGTACATGAGACAGTTGTAACATTGTCTCAGGATACCCAGATTCACCAGCTGGACTGGAGAGTACACCTGAAATTGCCCTTTGGTCATGCCTGAATAGTAGGGTGAGCTGCTTAGTTGCTTGGTTGGTGAGGGGTGAATAAAGAGCCTTGCCCTGCTGGGCAATCAAGTGTCAGGGTATATTAGTGCTTGCGCTTAGGTCTGAGCAAGTGCTGGGCTGTAGGATGCTTTTTGAGTGCTTAGGTTGAGAGTTAGACTAGTTTCAATGGAAAAACTGAAGAGGAGACTTAGCTGAGCCAGGAATAATTTAACCCTAGCTAACCGGCACTGCCCGGTGCACAAAACCATGGAAATGCAGATTTTATAGCAGGGAAATGAAAGAGATAGAAATTAGCCCAAAATGGCCAATAAACTACTGACTTCTGGGCTGAAACCACTCTTCCAGGGACAGATAGGCTGCTTAAAGCTCCCCTCTCTCACAGGTGAACAGAGAAACTTCCTTCTATCCATGTAAGGTATGGGCAACTCAGAAACCTGTAACACAGCTCTGAATTCAGCACTAGCCTGAAAACTGAACAATACTAGCTTAGAAAGGTGGGAAACAAGAACATTTTTTTTTGTTTTTTTGAAAAGATAAGGCAAAAACAGTAAAAAATGCACTTAAAACAGCTTTAAACGACTACAAACAATCAAAAAAGGCTAGCGCACTTTAGTGTGTAGCCTACAACAGTTAAATTATTTAAACAAAAAACGACTTTTTAAAAGTGCAGGCAGTCAAATAAGTCCAATATGTGAAAAAAAACAAGCTTTTGAATCATAATAAATGCTGGAAATTCGGCGTTTAGGCAGAAAACTGTTAAGTACAGCAAGAATACAGAAAACTGATAATCACTCCAAAGTCTCTCTTCTAAGCTAGAAAGCTTTTATCAGTTTAAAGCTTTCTAGTGCTTCCCAGTAGATTAGTTACAGCAAAAGTGTGAAACAAGCGCAGATATGGTCTTTTAAACCAGAAATTTGAAAGATATGGACAAACTGTCCAAATGGTCAATAAACTACAATTTCCTGGCCAAGAATCACTCCACTTGTGGTAGACAGGCTACCTAGTGCTTACCACTCCCACAGATAAGCTAGAAGGCTTTCCTCCAACACAGAGATGTTGCTTACCAACAGTACTGGATACAGCAACTCTGTATCTGGACTAGGCTAGTTACAGGAAAGGTGGGAAACAAGTGCAAGTGCAGCTTTTAAACCAGAAAGTTGAAAGAGATGGAAAAAAACTGCCCAAATGGCCAATAGCTACAATTTCTGGGCCAGGAACCACTGCTCTTGTTGTAAATAGGCTACCTAATGCTTGCCACTCCAACTGATAAGCTAGAAGACTTCCCTCCAGCACAGAAAGGCTTGGGGGGCTCAGAAGCTTGCTAACAGTCCTGGATACAGGAAATCTGTAACCGGACTAGGCTAGTTATAGGAAAGGCGGGAAACAGGCACAAGTGCGGCTTTCAAACCAGAAAGATGAAAGAGATGGAAAAAACTGCTCAAACAGCCAATAGCTACAATTTCTGGGCCAGGGACCACTCATCTTGTGGTAGACAGCTACCTAATACTTACCACTCCCACTGATGAGCTAGAAGGCTTCCCTCCAACACGGAAAGGCTTGGGGGCTCAGGAGCTTACAAAGAGTTCTGGATACATCAAATCTGTACCTGGACTAGACTAGTAACAGGAAAGGCAGGAAACAAGTGCAAACACAGGCTTTTAAATCAGAAGGTTGAAAGAAATGGAAAAGTTTCTCAAACAACCAATAAGCTATAATTTCTGGGCCAGAAACCACTTCTCCTGTAGTAGATAGGTTACCTAGTGCTTACCACTCCCACTGATAAGCGAGAAGGCTTCTCTTCAACACAAGAAGGGCTTGGGGGGCTCAGAAGCTTACCAACAGTTCTGGATACAGCAAACCTTTACCTGGACTACACTAGTTACAGGAAAGGCAGGGACCAAATGCAAACACGGACTTTTAAACCAGAAAGTAGAAAGAGATGGAAAAACTGCCCAAAGGCCCAATGAACTACAATTTCTGGGCCAAAATCTACTCTTCCTGTGGTAGATAGGCTACCTAGTGCTTACCACTCCCACTGACAAGCTAGAAGGCTTCCCTCCAACATGGAAAGGCTTGGGGGGCTTAGAAGCTTACCAACAGTCCTGGATGCATCAAGTCTGTACCTGGACTAGACTAGTTACAGGAAAAGCGGGGAACAAGCTTAGAATTTTTTTTTTTTTTTTTTATACAGAAAAGCAGCTAAAACTACAGTAAATACAATTCAAATTGCAGTGCAGGCTAGCACACTTGAGTGTGTAGCAATATTACAGCAAATACAGTTTAAATAAATACAATTAAATTAACAAATGACTAAAAAACAAGTGCAGAAGTCAGTAAATTAGAAGGCTACTAACAAGCAGTAATAAGTGCAGAGTAAGAGCGATTGAACAGATAACAGCACGCAGAACAGTAACTAAGACAGTTACAGTAAGAGCAGCTGAATAAAAAATATATATATATATATATATATATATATATATTATTTATTTATTTTGAGGGAGGGGACAGGGCAGGATTAAGAGGCTACAGGGGTTGTCCTTCCCAAATGCTCTCTTTGTATAAAGTGGGAGTGCCTGAAATCAGAATATGATCTCACTGCACTCAGTTGAGTGAGCAAATGAGATGGGCCCAGAAGGAGTATCCAAATACAAATTTACAAGAGGGGTGGGCAATTTCAAAGCCACCAACATTAACACCAGAACAAGAACATGGAGGGTGGATGGGGAACTAATTGTAGAGACACAGCCACAACTTTCAGTTGAGTTAATATTCAGTGAGAAACAAATAAATAAATTAAATGCAGAACTATATGAAAAAGAGCAGATAAAAGTGTACTTAAATTCACTTATACGTCCAGATGTTTTCAGGTAGATCTTAGCTGGAGCAAAGCTCAGATAATAAGCAGAAATAACCCAAATGTACCACTTATATAAGGCAGGACAGGATATCAGTGATGAGGTGAAACTACCCCCCACTGCTATCAATGGCTACACAGAAATTCTAACAAGTACTCTGTAGAGACATTGCCACAACTTTCAGTTGAGTTAATATTCAGTGAGAAAGACAAATAAATTAAATGTAGAACTATATGAAAAAGAGCAGATAAAAGTGTACTTAAATTCACTTATACGTCCAGATGTTTTCAGGTAGATCTTAGCCGGAGCAAAACTCAGATAATAAGCAGAAATAACCCAAAATGTACCACTTATATTCAGATGTACTTGGAATAGCAATGCGAATAATAATGTAAAAGCATACATTCAATAGATAAAAAAAACAGAGTATTCAGAAATAAAATCAAAACATAATATTCAAGTTAGAAGACCTAAGATGATATTGCTTATAATATTCAGAACACAATGTTGTCCATTACGTAGGATCTGATGTATAGTGAAGTCCAGGAGATCTTTAGTGTATAATATTAGGCAAGAGTTTCACAAGAGCAGTGCCAAATGTGCATAAGATGTAGGTACGTTTAGTTGTGAAGGAACTTAGGTTTTCTGCTTTACTTAGTGTGACTGGAGGAGAGTTCCACTATCTAGTGACACACAGTATGCAGTATCACCTGCTGCATTTTTAGATGTAGATATGAAAAGTAGGAGTTTGTGTCCAGAAAATGATTTCTGTGACAGGTGTATGGGTGAATGAGTGGCCCAAGCCTTGGGTATTGCTCTGGTTTATTGAGTAGCCTATGGATTATCAGAAGTTGTATGTAGGTAAGTGTATGTGAAGACTGTAGCCAGTTGAGGCCATTGAGTGCTGAGCAGTGGGGTGCACCATTAGTGGCAAATTTCACAACTGTATTACAGCATTGTTGGAGTTTGTGTGGTACTGAGGAGCTTAAGCTGGTCAGAACTAGGGAGGTATATACCAAGGTGGAGGCAATGCTTTTCCTGGCTGTATCTGAGATGAATAGCTTAGTCTGGTAGAGACTGACTAGTTTTGGTGTGTGTGTGGTTTTATTTCCACTTGCAGTATGTGATGGTCAAATTTCAGTAAGTGTCTGTAATAGCTCCTAGCAGTTTGGTTTGTGTTAGCTGTTCAATTTTTGTGTTGTCCTTAGAAGTTATAGAGAATAATTATTTTTGGATATGTACTATTTTGGGGTTGAATAACATAAGTTTTCCTTTCTTGGCATTGAGAAGGAGTTGTGAGTTTTCCAGCCAGGTTTCGATCTATGATGAAGATTGTATATATTGATGGAGACTAAAGAGGTCTTTAACAGTACATATAACTGTACAGTCATCAACATATTGTACTATTGTGGCAGACCTGGATAAAGTATGTAATTATTTTATAAATATGTCGAACAGTAAGGGGCCTAAGATTAAACCTTGAGGCACACCAACGGATATGTGTAAGAAGGAAGAATAGTAATTGTCCCATTTAACAGCATGTTGCCTGCTTGTCAAATTGCTGTAGAACCAAATGATGGGTGGAATTGGTGAGGCCTAATGAAGAACATTTTGAGTATGAGGTTTTGGTGCCCGAACGTATAAAAGGCCTTTGAGTATAGGAAGAGGGGAGACTGGATACAAGGTTATCAGAATTTCTGTTCTGGTTAACTGTATTGATGAAACTAAGTAAGGAAGGCTGTAGTGGTACTGTGATGGGGGTCTGAAGCCATGCAGAGTTGGAGAGAAGAGAATGTGTTACAAAATGAATTTAAAAAGCTGGGAGTAGATACACTTTTCCAGGATTTTTGAAAGAGGTGATAGAATAGCAGTGATTCTGTAGTTGAAGTCAGTTGAGGGGTCACTGTTATGTGAGGGTATGATGAAGGAAATTTTCCACAGTTGTGAGGCATAGTTTTCCTTTAAGTGGTTTAGTAAGATGGCTACTGGGTGTATTAATGCATCTGCAGAATTCTTAATGTATTTTGACAGGAGCTGGTCAGGGGTACAGTGGTGGATTTTAGCTTTTGAAGGAGTTTTTTGATAACAGAGATGGGGGATGACTTAAGGGAGAAAGAGCTGACTGTTAGTTGTTGGGTGTGGCAGTTTTGATTAGGGAGGCTACCATCTGAATACTGTGAGAGATGACTTATGAGGTAGCACTTTAATTTTGGTTTTGGTGGTTGAATTAGGTTGTGTGATTTTGACTGGTTGGAATAGGTTATTAACTAATATCCAGAAGATTTTTGGGTTTGACTTATCTTAGTATTGGACTTTGGTATAAAATGATTTCTTCTCCAGTCTCATGCTATGTTTAACCTGATTTTTTAGTTGTCTGAGTTCTTGCAAGTTGGAACTTTTCCAAGCTTTTGTCTCTTTGTCAATAACAGTTTTGTATTTTTGGAATGCCAAGGAACAGGGTTAGTTTTGATTCTTTTGTTCGGACTGGAGCTAGCGTGTTGAGTATGTTTAAGAAGGTGTTACTGAACTCAGAAATTCCATCATCCAAGGGAAGATTTGTTTAGTTTTTTTTTTTCAGTTTCAGTATGAAAATTGTTAGGTTTACCCTTCAGATGCAGCTTCATATAGACCCATTTCAATTTTAAAACATGAATATAAAGTGTTTGTCTGTACTAGCTAAAAGAAAGACAAAAATTTAGCCAAAATTGATAAAGAGGGATCAGTCTGGTTTTGTGAAAGGGAGGCAAGCATTTAACAACATCAGAAGAACAATGATGATTCAGAGAAAAGCAGAATGTAAGAAAATATCGCCGTTATTGGCGGGGTCTTGATGCAAAGAAAGCATTTGACAGAGTAAGCTGGGATTTTATGAGTAGGGCAGTGGAAGCATTTCCATTCCCTGATGCAGTAAAAAGGTTAATTACAAGGGGGATATTTGCTCCCCTGTTTGGATTTTCATCATGAAATGAAAATATTACCTTTAGGAAACTTCATCAGCTTTTTGTTTCCTTTCCCAAAACCTGGATGGATAAACCGGTTTCAAAAATGAATTTATCCAGATGGATTTTTGACTCTATTTTATTTGTGCTCTCTTCAAAAGGAATTCCTGTACTTGGTAAGCCTAAAGCTTATGCTACAAGTGTGGTTGCTATGCCAGCTGCTTTCTTTACCTGAGGAAATTTGCATGGCTGCTACCTGGTCAAACCATCATTCCTTAGTCAACCATTACAATTTAGATATTCAGTCCAGATCCAGGCCTACCTTTGGCTGTACCATTTTGCAGAATGTTCTGTCTCGATGTTACTCAGGCTTTTTTTTACTGGCTGGGGACTCAGTCCCACAGGCTGAGACAGAAGAAACTACATCGGATACGAAAGTTATATACTTGCCATAATGCCAGATCCATGTTGTATTCTTCTTTCTGTCTCAGCCATCCCTCCCTCCCTCCATTCCCCCTTCCAACTTATCCTTTATGCAAGTTACCTCTGGCTGACTGAGCGGACCAGCCCAAAGCTTATCTTGGGACTACTAAGGTAGCATTATTTGCTTGCTTGTCTTTGTTCTGGAACTTTCATCTCTTTATGTCTTTCCTTTTTTGAAACCCTGTATGTTCTTCGTGTTTCACTGTTACAGTCCTAATTGATGGGATTTCCTGCCATGGAGGCCCTTGGCTAGCCTAACTACCAGAGAATTTTTTCCTCCTCTAGGAGCTGGCGGATGCCCTGACTGACTTCAGGAAGTCTGGGTGTAAAGGGAGTTAGCCTGTGCCAAAACTTCAGTTCTTTCTTGCTGTCAGAGCCTGAAGTAGAGTGGTAGTTAGTGCATCGGTTGGTCTGCACCAGAGAAAAAAGACATCTAAAAGTTAAGTACCCCATTGGGGAACTTTTCGTATGTTTCTTGACTAATGTCAGAGAAAGTTAATTGTCTCTGTTGTATAAGCAGATACCCCACTGGGACTTTCAATTTTTTTGTATAGCTTCTTTAGGCCCAGAACACAACATATCTAACTGTTGGTTCTCTGCTCACTTTAACAGTAGGACAATCAAGTGCAGGGCTGAGATTATAGCTAAGCACCTTAGTGAGTAGTTATAGGGCCTTCTTGTACCATGTTGTTCACCGGTTGGGCCAAAGTTGATCTCCCTAGGGGTAAGAAGGAGAAGCTAATTTTTCTTTATACGTTTGGTCAGGTGACTCATAGGGTAAACTCCGTCTCAGAAGATTCACTGAGGGCAGTGGTTATGGGTAGAGGATGTATAACTGGGGCTGAGAAATCTGAAATGCTGGTCTCAGATCTGGGTCAGATCTGGTAACCCACAGACTGAGACAGATGGAAGAAGACAATACAGGTCTGTAGTCGTAGAAAGTACATAACTTTTATTTCTTGTTACCCTTGTCAACACTTAATACTTCTTACCTCCTAAATCGAGCAGGGCCAAAGTAGTACTGTGACTTATAGTGTCAACGTATTCCATAGAATGGGAATACACGTTGTTAGAAACCTGTCCCTTCAGTGAGTTTTGTTAATGTTTAGTGGAGATGTGGTTCTCTAGCAGGTGTTAGTAGAGACACTGGTTTTGCACAAAAAATAGGTGGTCAAATAGGATTGGATCTTTCATGCTATTCAGTATAAGGAGAGTTGTGCTAATCTTTCTGAAGGATTCAAAATCTGTAATTTTCCTGGTTAGAAATCTTTCAGGTATTTCCATTTCAGTGATGTGCTTGGATTTATGCTTACTAAATGGGGCATTGTATTTGATAATGGGTCCGGTAAGAATGACCTCTTTGGCTTTTGAGGATATTCTCTTGGTAATTAACTGGGCCAGATAGAAGGATTTCCTGACTATGGTGGAAACATGATGATCGAATGAGAGTTGCCCACATAAGTACCCAGGTCTCTTATGACTGTCTCTGTCTAAAGAAGAGTAACTTTTTCCCCCTTTTTTGTTGTGTTGTTATGTAATTGCTCATGGAGCTTTTCTTCCAAGGTCACGACTGAAACTGAGCAGCAACCCACACTGATAAAACCTATAATGAAACACAGACAAGTAGTAAACTAATAAATCATATGCTGCTGTTCAGTTTGCATATTATAAGATGCTGACAATTTGAAAGTACTTCTGATGTTCTGCAAACACTAACCATGCAAAATATTGTTTAAATGCAGATTTACTATGTTCATAGGTTCATAGATTAGCACTAGGCTAACTGCTCTTGTGAGCCATTTAAAGCCTAGCCAGTTACCCCATGTGAGAATCAAACCCTGCACCTTGTGTCTGCAAGGTAAACACCTTAACCATTATGCCACCCTGTTGACTGAAATGTAATTGCTGCCTTTTCATTGTGGAATGTGACCTCACAAACGTTGGCCTAAAATGCTTCGGCATTCCTCACAACTTTAATAAGGCAGATTGTATTTCATCTATCCCTGGCCAAGAATTGGGGTCTGAACCATTCTTCTGTTCTAATGTCATATTGTTTCAAATAGATAACTTACGCCTCTTAGCAGGCTCCTAATATGCAACAGTATTTGTGTAAAGCCGTAATTAGTTTTAAATTGATCAGGCTTGGCAATATATGTTGGGGAGCTTTTTGTGGTTCTTGATTGCATAAGGCATTTGAATAGTTTAATGTTCGCTTTATAAATTGCACTATATTTACTTTGTATATCGTCTCTTGCATTGCCATCTAT
This sequence comes from Protopterus annectens, assembly GCF_019279795.1. Lineage (NCBI taxonomy): Eukaryota > Metazoa > Chordata > Ceratodontiformes > Protopteridae > Protopterus > Protopterus annectens. The sequence continues at coordinate 31,226,714 of NC_056731.1, forward strand.
TACTTTTTCAGCCCGATTATTTATTTCACTATATTATTTTATTAGTGATCAGAATACATATAGACATAACATTTACATAACTTTTTTCTGAACCGTACTTCTACATTGGCTTTCCGTATATATGTCATTAACAACATATACTCTTATGTTTGCGTTGTCGCCTCACGTTAGACGTTGCCCGTTCGATTCTCAGTTACAGAGTCTTCTGTGTGGCGACATGCGTGAATGGGCGTTCCTTCGTTGAAGGTTGTGCGTTGGGCCCGGCAAGCCAGCACGTAAAAATCTACTGCCAATCATTAGCGGATCGGAGTTCCGCTGTGGCGACCTCTAACCGAGAAAAGCAGAAAGACACAACAACTCTTATGTTTGTTTCAGTCCATGTCAACCCTTACATAACAACAAAGCATGCTCAGTCATCTTCAGCCTGTTTCGGAACTACTTCTGCACTTTACTAATGTTTGTACATGCAATTCTTTATTGATCTGATTATATTTTTTCAGCCAGCTACTTTTTTATCCTGTGAAGTACTACTATCTTCAGAAGTTAATGTGCCCGCATCACCCCCCCCCCTTTTTGTTGATGTAAAATAAAATAAAGTTCTGTTATTTTATTTAAGACAGTTCAACTACCATTTCCCTCTTTTTAACATCATCCTCTGGTGTTGCATGTACTTGTCAGTTGGTCTACTGTAATTCTTTTCACTTTTACTGTTTTTGCATTTAAACTGTATTAGGAGTTTTCCTTGAAATGCTTTTGCTGCTGATGTAGTGTTGCAGCCCTTTCCTTATCCAGGTCTCCCCACAAGATTTTTATAAATTTAAAATATGATTTTCACATTCTTGTATTTTTTGCTCAGATCTTTGTCTTTCATGACTTCTTTTCCAGTGCTTATGTTGTTCCAACCACCCTGATTTTCTCTCTAATTGTAGAATTTGCTTATTTGAGAGTGGTTCTTATTTTCAGATGTCTTTTTGTCTTAGTGCACATATATAACTGTATACATGGCTTTTCATTTTGTTTTATCAAAAGCCTCCACTTTGTCATTTAAAGTCGTGTTATTTCCATTTGTTTGTTAACCAAGATTAAGTGACTGAGTTTTAATAAACCTTTTTCAACGGTTTCAGGGAGAAAAGTTGTACAGTTACAATTATTATTAATAAACTAAGAAAAAGAAATCGAAAACTTCCAAGTCTATGTAATGCCCATTGTATTTCAAATTCACCTAGTTTCTTATGTAAACAATCTGACTGTGTACTAGCTTTTGTAAGTTTTTAGATTTCATCTTTTAATTTCTTGACTCATTCATGAATATACAGAATTGTTTAGCACTGAAATACTTGTACTGCAGGATTTAATTACCACTCTGCTCCTACTTTTGATGTTAGTGTGTTCACCAGGACAAAGCTCAAAATCTGCAGAGAGGTTTTTAACCAGTACCGAGGTTCATAATTTTTGCACAGTACAGTGAGTCAAGACAAGACTTAAAACTCAACATGTTTCGTGTTGTTCTAATATACACAGGCAGGTAGTTTCAAATCATTGTCACCCTGTTAAGAAAGCTAGTTTTATTAATAAAGTATTGCTTATTTCAGCTTTAGTAAAATATTATTATTTTGAGTGGACCATCAACTTTTCCAAATTGTTATCCCTATAGATAACGCCAGAAGGTAATCTTTAAAACATCTAAAATACCAATAACAAAACTTAGAGTAAACCACTGGAGCTTCTCCAGTAACTCCTTAGAGGACATGCTAAACTAGGTATAAATCCCTATGTCACAAGATGGGGTGCCAACTGGATCACTGACAGAACCCACACTGTGAAAGTAGCAGACTCTAAATCCAACTTCAGACCAGTGACAAGTGGAGTACCACAGGGTTCAGTCCTGGGTCCTCTCCTGTTTGGTATCTACTTCTCTGAAGTGCAGGCTAACACAGGAGGTCTTTGGCTAACAATGTTCGCAGATGACTGCAAACTAGGAGTCATAATCAAAACTCCTAACAATGTGGACATCCTACAAAAGGGCCTCACTGAGACAGATGCCTGGTGTCAAAGCCATGGCCTCAAGCTCCATGCCAAAAAGTGCATTATCATCCCTTTTGGTAAAAACTCTATACCCATGAACTAGCACATAGGCGATAGTCTACTTAACACCGAAAGTGTGATAAGAGACCTTGGGACACAGGTAGACAGTAGTCTCTCCTTTGATAATCACATCGCCACAGTAGTCAGGAAATCTTTCTACGTGGCACACCTCATCACAAAAGGTTTCTCATCCAGGAAAAAAGAGGTCCTTGTTCCCCTATTCTCATCACTCATTAGACCCATTATAGAGTACAACGCCCCTTTTGGTATGTACATAACTGGAAAGGCCGCAGAAATACCTCACAAAAAGGATTACTGACTTCAAACAGATGCCCTATGCAGACCGTTTCAAAATACTCCAGCTTTATGTCGCATATCACCTACTCAGAGGCGATCTCTGCCTAACTTACAAAGCTATGTCAAACCCAGAGCTGTTGGACATGCTCCACTTAAAGAAATCCCAATCCCTCCAAGCTACACGCTCTAGGGACCTAAACCTTGTCACCACAATAAACAGAACATGATGGAGGGATAGATTAATGTCCCAGAGACTTCCCATACTCTGGAACAAACAACCTATCTATATCAAACAAAGCTCCTCATTAGCACTCTTCAAGAAAAATCTTGATGATTGGATGGGAGATAGGAAATTCACCCCGAGGATCACTTCTGTGGCTCTGCTTGACAGGGGCACAGGAAAATAATTTTCTTGGGTGGCAAAAGCCAGGGTGCCGTTTGGCTAGGCTTATATAGGCCCTAGGGCCAATAGCCTAGTACCTACCTATGAATGATCTTTGTATCTTTTCTAATGTTTTACTAGATCCAGTGTTGTAAATACAAAATGATCTGACATATTTGGATGCAATTTAATTAAGCTGTTGTACAAAAGGATTAAGACCTCAGATTTAGAGTATCTTTGTTTTGCAAAATATCAAAATGAAAACACTGAAACGGCAAAAATCTAAACTCCTGGCTACTTGCACAGAAACTCTACAGTTGCACAAACTCTGTGAAAAAAATACTCTCCCCTCCCAAGTCCATGCACTCATAGGCAGCTTGAATAACTAATTAGTGAGGGTGTGAACACAAGGGAACCTGTGCAGAAATAAATTTATTTTAATTCTGATAGTTGACTCGTGCAGCTGTCAGATTTCTGCAATTTGTGTGTCTGTTTTTGTATTTTGTAGTTTGGTGAAAAAATAATTGATGCTGTAAATGGGAAGTGTGCCTGTTTCCAAATACAGTACTTTTCAAATACAGCTTCTACCTCTTTTTTTTCAAATTAATAACCTATTGAAAATAAAATCAGCCATATTAGTCAGTGCAGAAACTTGCTGTTTTTAAGTCTTCTATTTGTCTGTCAGTGCCTCAACAGGTGGCAGGCTCACTTTTGGTATTAGAAGACCAGAAGGTTGCAGGTTGTATTCCGACCTCAGGTGATTAAATTAATTTCTCCTTTATTCACAGTGCAGTGCCACATTAGTTAGTGCTATACTCCTGTGTGTGCCATCCTTTAGATCAGGTGGTTAATGTGAGACCTATCTGCTTGAGTTGATGGCAGCCCAGGTGAATGTATAAGATCCCACCACACTTATCAAAAGAAGTAGAGGAATTTTCTACAGTACCCTGGACTAATTTCCCCTAGTCCATATAAATACCACCTTGAGTATCCCCTGAAAAGAGGCCACTAGTTTAGTGAGACTAACTTGGTCAGCAAAGGGTAACTAAAAATACCCTCCATCCCTGGCCATTTAGATGCCCTATAATCATTAAAGGGTACTTTCCATCTGTGTTCTAGAGGCCTCATAACCATGACCTGAGATCTGAAATTTGTCACTGAGAAACTGACTTCACCTCCCTGTGAACCTCCACGTATTACTAAATTAAAATGTCTTTCCTGGACAAGTCTTCCTGTTGGAACTTAGTTTAGGCAGACGTGTGTACAAGACTGCAGGCAGTAATTTGTAGAAAGCCTTATATTATCTTAAACAAAGGCAGAGTATCCTTAAAAATAAAATGTTCCCTCCAGTTGTCATGAATAGTCCTTCTGTTTACCAGTTTTCTATAAAACTGTGAAGGGAGATGGTTTTACTTACCTTGGATGTACATAGACACCAGAGATAGTACTCAGCAGTTTTGTTAGGGTCATGGAGAGAGCTAAAATCAGCTTCTCCATGGGAAAGTTTAGGTCTCAAGTCATGGTTATGGGACAGCTAGATGGCTCGAGATGGAGGCCCTTCAATGACTGCTTAACTGATGTGTTAGCAGAAACTAGGGGATCCAGTGGGGGTAAAAAAACAGATTGCTAACGGGTGTACCTTGATAGAGGAATAGGACAGGCATTGCTTAAGCAGGTTCAGGAAATAGTGAAGGATTTTTGAGGTATGGGTCAAGAGGACTTTAGACAAACTGGCCAGTTATTATTTACCTTCATGCCAATCAAGCAAGGCCCCCCCCCTGTAACTAAGGAAACACTTTTCAAGTGCCTGGCAGATCATATCACCTGCTACTATGGCAAGTGTTTTTAAAAAAGTGGCTGGATGAACACCTATGATTTTATGTAATATGTTTTATAATTGCCTTTTATATATCTGTTTAAGTATTAATAGGTCATGTCAAGTGATTATGTAGGTCTTTGTGAGAGGCTGGCAACTGCTATTTAATGACTTGTTTTAATGTTCGTTTATTTGCACTGAAGAATTGTATGATTTGAAAGCTTCGTTGCTTTTCAATGCTATTTTTATCTTCACATTAAAACTTATTGAGTGTTTACGGTCGGACTTTTGCCTTTTTGTCATTTGACTGTGGCAAGTCTCTCAAGCAAACAGTAAGATTAGAGCACACTGTACTAGCTAAGTGGTAACACTACTGCTTTACTCAAGAACGGCTCTTCCAAGTGTATCCTTACACTGCGACTTGGACTTCTGTACACACCCTCTATGAGCTCCACAAGCTGGATGCCCAGTCTTGAAGTAGGGTCGGTACCGCCTCTGCAGTCTTATAAAGAATAATATATAAATTCACTCTTACCTAGATTTAGGCCCCTTACTTATGTTATGAATGGCCTAGAGCAGTGATCCTTATGAACAACACACTGTTGAGGGGGAGTATAGTTGTGTGAGTAGCACAGTATGCCCTGCAGTAATGATCATTATGATGAGCATAGTATAATTGTGTGAGGGTACTGACCAAAGCAGTAGGTATTTAAAACAGAGTGATACAGCAGGAAGTCGTTCTCATTGATACTGCCCAGGTCTGATGCATTTTCTTTATTGAACATAGTTGTTACTCAACCGCTTTGAGTATCTGTGGGTCTGTAATATTGGTAGGCTGTGTTGTTTTGTGTGCGATGTTATGCTGTAAAAGTATTTTGCAGAGGGATTGACCCATATACACTCCATTATTTTGTGCATGTTGAGGGAGATATGCCTTAAATAATTATTTAGATTCTCAGTAACAGAGTTTGTTAGCAGCATTCCTGTTACTGTGTGCCAGTACCAAGTAAGCAATGAAGACTGACTTGAGTTAAGCTTTTCTTTACTGCTGAGTTTCTAGATGATGGACACAGTGTGGGCTGTGCATCCCCTGGGGATGTCTGACTGCTTCACATCTTGTTGGAAGACTGATATCTGCCTGCAAATTCCATTCATTTTCTTAATATACTGTAGCACTGACCTTCCTTGTTCTTACACTGAATGTCCTCACAGAGTCGTGCTTAGGTTGTGACTGTGTGTGTGTTTATAGTAGTTTACAGGTAAAGATGCAAGAGCAACACAGTTGTTTGTCAAAACTGTGTCCACTAAACTGCATGAAGAAAAGGAAATTGAAATGTATTTGTGTGTATTAGTAAGGTCCTGGAAGCAAAATAATTTGACTTTAGTATACTTTTTATTTATAAAGTATACTGATTATTAATTGTTAAAAGCCATGGTGGTGCAGCGGTAGCATTGTCGCCTCACAGCAAGAGGTTCTCCCGTTCAGTTCTTGGCTGGAGCGCCTTCTGTGTGGAGTCTGCATGTCCTTCACACGGTCAAGTGGCATTCGAAAGACATGCGTGAATGGGCATGCCTTCGTTGAAGGTTGGGCATTGGGCTGGCACCTCGGCACTGTAAAAATCCACTGCTAATCGTTAGCGGACCGGAGTTATGCTGTGGTGACCCCTAACCAGGAAAAGCTGAAAGAAGAACAACTGATTATTAATTGTGTGGGTAAGGCAGATTAATTTTCCAGTTATTCTGGATTATGATTTCTGCTGTGTTTATTGAAATCATTAGTGTGAGTTCACTTGCATTGATAGCTGCTAACGTAATATATTCTGTGATTTGGAAATGCATATACTAGCTCTGTTGTGTAGTACTGAACTGCCTATTATTTCCATAAATCTGCATACTAACTTTATCATGCTGATTTTCCTGAATGTGAGTTGGGGCCTGACTCCCCTCCATTCTTGAATGGAGGAGGCCTTCAGTGGGATGGTACAGATATGTTCATAGTTCTTCACATCTTATAAAAAGAGACAGTATGCCATAATTAAGGTACTATGAATGTTTAGTGTACTGGTTGGGTAATCTTGTGTATTTAGACTGACCACTTTCTGTGCAGGTCATTTTGAAGGAGTTTTCTTGTACCATTTTCTGGTTTGAATTAAAGAAGAAACCCTGCTATATACATCAGCATTTGCAGTTCTTCGTGACAGCTTGACTGTTTTAACAATTATCTGTGCAGAAATGAATGAATGAGGAATAATCTTGAAAGCAAGTTTTTCATTCCCAATTGTAGTCATCTGTCCTCTAGTGTGGAATTTTTTGTTCCCACATTTTGGGGATTTGCCACTAAAGGTTAGAGTAGGCTGGTGACAGTTATACAGGTAACCATGGTGGTATTCATACTCTGTCAAGCATTCTGGCAGTGCGATCATATGTGTTTGGCACCTACCCCACCCATGATTGCTGTTGTGTTCTTGCATCACAGCAAAGGTATCCTGCACCCCTCTATGTGTGCATGCTACTACATCATCACAACAAGGGTATCCTGCACCCCCCACATGTGTTCATGCTGCTACGCACATGCCCATGAATGGTTGTCATTATCATCTTGGAATTTCCAAGCACTTGTGCCCTTGTTTTGCATTCACTGGTAACTTGCAAGATTCCACATGCATGAAAGCAGTTTTATCTGACTGCAGTCATTCCCCCTCCCTCTAGGATGAGTGAACCAGGATCCTCATCCCCCTCCTCCAGGATGGTGAACCAGAATCCTCATCCCCCTCCCTCCAGGATAGGGTGAACCAGGATGATCACCCCCTTTTCACCAGGATGGGTGCACTAAGATAACCATCCCCCTTTCTCCAGAATAACTGATTCAGAATCATCATCCCACCTCCAGGATGGTTGCTCCAGAATCATCATCCCCCTCCCTCCAGGATGCCTGATCCAGAATCATCATCCCCCCTCCCTCCAGGATGGGTGAACCAGGATGGTCATCCCTCTCTCTCCAGGATGGGTGAACCAGGATCCTCATCCCTCTCCCTCCAGGATGGGTGAACCAGGCTCCTAATCCCCCTCCCTCCAGGAAGGCTGAACCAGGCTCCTAATCCCCCTCCCTTCAGGATGGCTGAACCAGGATCATTATCCCCCTCCCTGCAGGATGGCTGATCCAGAATCATCATCCTCCTCCCTCCAGGATGGGTGAACCAGGATCCTCATCCCCCCTCCCTCCAGGATGGTTGAACCAGGCTCCTCATCCCCCTCCCTCCAGGATCATCATCCCCCTCCCTGCAGCATGGCTGATCCAGAATCATCGTCACCCTCCCTCCAGGATGGATGAACCAGGTTCCTCATCCCCCTCCCTCCAGGATGGCTGAACCAGGATCATCATCCCCCTCCCTCCTTCCCTGCAGGATGGGTGAACCAGGATCCTCATCCCCATCCCCCCAAGATGGCTGAACCAGGATCTTTACCCCCCCCCCATCCAGGATGGCCAAACCAGTGTAAGCTGCTTACTCCTATTCCCCCCCCTGCCCAGCAGTTCTGGCACCTGAGACACTATAACTCAGATCATAATCTAATCTCTATCTCCCTCTGTGCCACAGTTCTTAAGTCTGTACTAACTAAATTTGTGATGATTGCATGAAAATACACACTTGCCTGTTAAACATAAAATGTGCTGCTGTTTTTATTGCAGGGAAAACATGCCAAGCCACTTTAAATTCAAGGAATACTGTCCAGTCGTCTTTCGGAATTTAAGGGAACGATTTTCAATTGACGATCAAGACTATCAGGTAGGAGTCATGGGCTTCACTTGATCAAACCTTTATTTGATTTATGTTGCAGTTTGAACTGAAAGATTAATATTATACATCTTAGAACTATACAAACTGAGCTATTTTCAGGAGAGGCAGATCCATATTGTAGTATGTTTTATTTCCTGAAATGTCTTCTAAAGTCACCACTGCAGTGATTTTTTAATCTTTGGCATTAAGCTAGCTACATGGCACAAAGTGCTAGAGCCCTGAGTGTGACCCAAGAGAACAACTATGGCTTGAGTAACAGGCCTTGCACTGTAAGAACCAGCCTGGGAAATTGGGGCTTGGGGGGGAATGAGCTTTCTGTCCTGGCTACAGCCCTCATTGTTGGCTAGGATTTCTAATTCGGTCATACAAGTAATGGGGGAAGGCAGTCAGATTATCTGAAGCAGACTGTGTGTTTTGCGTGAGTGTGTGCAGCATGTGCATATGCTTAGCATTAATGTCAGTGTATATATTGTGCATGAGATGGGGGATTGGGGATTAAGAGATGGACAGAGGGGAAAAGCCTGTACTGTAATGGTGTTACATTACCAGGGTGTCCTTTCACCTTTCTGCCTTGATATGCAATTTGATAAGCATTTGGGCATGCCAGATTGTAAACAGCTGAAGAGTACCAAAAACAGAAAAAAGAAATGCTGACCTTCCTGATTCTAATGCCTGGTTTGGTTAAAGAAAAGACAGGTGTGGTTGTGAGCTTCGAAATCAATTAGGTTTGTTCTGAAGATGCTTTAAATTTATGAAACAACATTTTCCTTGCATTGTAACCCAGTTACATGCAACTCAAAGTAATGATGAATTTTGCTGAATTCTCAGAATTTCCTGTCTCAGTGATGTTATCAGTATGTTTTGTAGCCGTACTCAAACATTTTAAGGAAGAATCATGAATATGATGTTTTTTTCTGTTTTGCAGCTTGAAGCAAAACCAACAATGTGTATTTGTAGCAGGTGCATTGAGGTCATAATTGAGTAGAATTTTTTTTTAGAAGGAGATTAAATAATTTATATTATTCTGTTTGGAACTGGCCTTAAGGTGTGGTACCAACACAAAAGAATATGCTGGAACTCTTTTTGCTTTTCTAATAGTATCTCCTGGTTTTGCATAATTTCCTGGGCTTCAGTTTCCACTTAATGTTTATCTTGTGCGTAATTAGCTTTTGGTTTCTTTCTGCTGTATCATGCCGTTCCCCTTCTCTTTGTGTTTATGCATTCTGTCTTTATCATTATTATTATTTTTTTAAATGGCCTAGAGCCTTTACTGTGTACTTACAGATACCTTGCAGCCTTTGACATTATTGTTTTGGAGCATTCGTTGTATTATTATAATGCTGTTGGTAAAGGTTTGGGGAGTAAACAGATTCAAGCAGCCTTGTTCATGTTGTGCTTTGCAGTGGCAGCCTGTGCACATAATGTGACCTGCAGAGGTGTCTGTAGTCAATTTTGATTTGTAACACCATTAGCCGTACCATTTACAGTGAAGTAGTAGCATGTCTTGAAATTTTCTGCTCAGCTAGGTTAAAGGATAGGAGTTGCAATATGTTTTGCTGTTGCCCTTTGGCTTCAGGGTGTGAATTTTTATGTTGATCTCCAAAGGTCTGACTAAGGTTTGTATAATCTGTTTATCTGTATGTGGGGTTCTGTACTATGTTTTACTCACACATGTGGCAGAGTTTACTGTTTAGGACGTTTGGCTACTCAGAAATTAAAATTAAAATAATATTGTTCCTAAGTTTAAATTTGAGTTTATATGCACTGGACAGCCCCGTGAAGGACCTTTTGCTCGGTGAGACTAATCTGGCTAAGAGCATAAGAGCGGGAGAGACAGAGAAAGAGACAGGGTGTTGTTATTGCATAAGCAGAAATGTGACATGAGGTGGAGAGGTGTCCTGGTTTTATTATTTTCTAGTAATAAATGCAGAAAATAAAGAGCACAACCAGATGGTATGTATTGTAGCACTTGAAGCAGTAAACCTAGCGTGTTCATGTATTCTTTTTGTACAATGCAACTGTGACATAACGTGAAGAAAAATTCATTTAATGTGTATGGTGTGCAGACATGTATGTATTTACAGAAACAGAAAAAAACAGAGCAAACTGAAACATTTAAACAGTAGTAGTACTACCAAGGGAAGAAGTAAAGACCTGTGTGTATTCCTTTGCCATTTCGTGCAAACAGATATGTCAATTTGATTATAAGGTAAAGGAGGATTTTGATATGTTAAATATCTGTTGTTTAAAGTACTTTTTCCATTATATTCTAATTTATTTGCATCTTTTTGGATGTTCCAGTCATGTCTTGATGCTGCATTTTTCTGTTGTCTGACAGGCTGTGCAACTTGGTGTAGTAATTGTACATTTCATTGATAAACTGTTTTCACATTAACAATTATCATTTCAGAACAGTAAGAATAAATTAAGCTCATGAACATTTTACCATGCCTAATTCTACTTGCATTTAGTTTAGTTATGCCAAAGTCTTGGATAGTATCTTTGCATATTCCTCCTTGAGAATTTGATTTTTCTTTAAAAATATGAATTTTTTGAACAACAACATTTTGTTTTAAAGCACTTGACTTCCAAAATGAAACGACTTCCCTGAAATCTGTTTTGAATATGAAATACCTTGTAAGTTAAACATAACTGTAAACTGTTTTCTATAGTAATTATAAGAAAAAAATTGACAGGATAAAGAGTCCACATTTTGAGCTCATGTCCTATAGTTTTATGGTACAGTTTTTCTTATATACTTTTTATGAACTAAATGACAGAAGCATTTTGAGCAGGTAGTATATAAACTGTAAAGTAAACGGTGACAGATTTACAAAAGAGGGTACCATACCTCTCAGCTGTCCAGATTTTTGCCTCATATTTTTGGTCTGTTGCTCATAAAATTTGTTTTTTTCCAGCAAATCACAGAGAATTGAAGTCACTAAATAATGACACGCATTTGAGATCAGACTTCATATCCTTCAGGAAATGTATACAGATAAAAAATTTGTTATCCTGGAAACTTTGAGTTCATAAGAGCAATATTTAAAACTGGTCCCTATTTTTGGGCCTTTGCCCCCCCCCATTATTTTAGGCTTTGTCCAGATTTTTTTTTTCATGTGGGGGGTGGTCTTGAGGCCTGCATCCAAAACTTTTTTTTTCAAAATGGATAATTTGACATATAGTAGTTTAACTACCCTCTTCCTCAGCTTCTTCATCTTCATGTGCTTTAGCACAGTGTGAAAACATTAGTAAATAATAGAAGCTATTGCATTATATGATAAATAATTTAAGCAAATGTGCACTGAGCATAAACTGTCTTTTGGCTTTTCCCGGTTAGGGGTCGCCACAGCGGAACTCCGGTCTGCTAATGATTGGCAGTAGTTTTTTACGTGCTGGCTTGCCGGGCCTAACGCACAACCTTCAATTCACGCATGTCGACACACAGAAGACGCTCCAACTGAGAATCGAACGTGCAACGTCTAACTGTGACATGACAACGCTACCGCAGCACCACCACCGCAGTATAATGAACAGATAAATGTGGAAACTAAATGAAAGAATTCCTTGTAGTACACACACATGCAGACCTTGAACTATTTATTGACCCCACACAGATGAAAGGATACTGCTCAGATCGCTTGTCATACCTCAGTGCATTAACATCTACCTGCTCTTAGAGTTTACCCAGTGTTTGGATTTTATTATAGGTATTTTTTTTTTTGGTGTGGCATTATTATTAACTGACTCACCCCATCACTTTGATTCTTGGTGCAGTTCTCCCTTCCCCACTGTGTAACATTCTGTCTGTGAGTAGAGTTCTCTTAGGCTTATCTTGTAAAGTGCCTGCCTTTGTAATGCACTTTGATTTAGTTGGAAAGTTCCTTTGCTATATTTTACAGAGTCTTCCCTTAGTGTGATGATGTGTCAAGGAATGTATTATATGAAAGGTTTTCTTCTTTAGAACTTCTTTCAACAGACTGACATTTATGTTTTCTCTCTCACTAATGTTCTAACCCATGTGTTGTGCCTATTCGTATCTTGTTTACCTGCTAAATGGAGATGTTTTCTTGGTACCACTTTTGTTGGGGGAATCTGATCACCTCCTTTGCAGTGTTTTGCATATTGTGTTATGTGACCTCTTTCTTTCACAGACTGCATTTCTTGTTCTGATCTGCAGACCCTCTCACTAGCCTGGTCTTGGATTTGGTGTTTTAGGTAGGTACTAGGCTATCGGCCCAAGGGCCTAAGTAAGCCTAGCCAACAAGGTTCCCTGGCTTACACCACCCAAGAAAGTTAATTTCCAGTGCCTCTGTCGAGCAGAGCCACAGAAGTGATCCCCGGGGTGTATTTCCTATTTCCCATCCACTCATCAAGATTTTTCTTAAAGAGTGCTAATGAGGAACTTTGCTTAACATAGATGGGTAGTTTATTCCAGAGTATAGGAAGTCTCTGGGACAGGAATCTATCCCTCCAGCATATCCTATTTATTGTGGTGACAGGGTTTAGGTCCCTAGACCATGTAGCTTGGAGGGATTGGGATTTCTTTAGGTATGGCATGTCCAACAGCTCTGGGTTTAACATAGCTTTATATGTTAGGTAGATATCTCCTCAGAGTAGGCAATATGCTACAGAGTAAAGCTGAAGTTTTTTTGAGACAGTCAGTGTAGGGCATCTGTTTGAAGCTAGTAATCCTCTTTGTGAGGTACTTCTGTGGCCTTTCCAACTACTGCAGATGTCTTGTGAAGTACATTCCAAAAGGGGTGTTGTACTCTATAATGGGTCTAATGAGTGCCGAGTAGAGGGGAACAATGACCTCTTTTTTCCTGGATGCGAACCCTTTTGTGATGAGGTGTGCCACATAGAAGGATTTCCTGACTACTGCGGCGATGTGATTATCAAAGGAGAGACTACTGTCCACCTGGGTCCCAAGGTCTCTTATCACACATTCGACATTAAGTAGATTGCTGTTTATGTGGTAGTTCATGGGTACCGAGTTTTTACCAAAGGGGATGACGGTGCACTTTTTGACATTGAGCTTGAGGCCATGCCTCTGACACCAGGTATCTGTCTCAATGAGGCCATTCTGTAGGATGTCCACATCATTTTGGGACTCTACTATGGCTCCTAGTTTGCCATAATCTGCGAATTTCGTTAGCCAGAGGCCTTCTGTGTTAGCCTGTACTTCAGAGAAATAGATACCAAACAGGAGAGGTCCCACGACTGAACCCTGGTGGTACTCCACTTGTCACTGGTTTAAGTCAGATTTGGAGTCTGCAGCTTTTACAGTGTGGGTTCTGTCAGTGAGCCAGTTGGCAACCCATCTTGTGACATAGGGATTTATACTTAGTTTAGTGAGTTTAGCTATAATTCCATAATGGGGGGTGGTGTCGAAAGTCTTGGCAAGGTCAAGATAGGCTGTGTGAACCATCTTACCTTAGTCTACGGCTTTGGTGACTGCCTCAAAGAAGTCGATCAGGTTCAGAAGGCATCATCTGCCTTTCACAAACCAGAACTGGATGGGATCCAGAGTTTGGAGGCTACCAATGTCTTTGTTTGAGTTCCATGGCCTTGCAGACCAGGCTCGTCAGGCTAATAGGGCAATAGTTCCCAGAATCAGTGGTGGCTCCCCCTTTGTGGAGTTCGATAACTGTTGCTGTGCACCATTCATTGGGCAGAGAGCCTGCCGTGAGACTATGATTGAACATGGTACTTACATGGGTAGCCAGTTCTTTCTGAAGTTCGTGTAAAATTACTGCTGTTGGCTCCCTCAAGGTTGTAGCCACTCTGTGGCAGTACTTACTATTAGGACCTTGTTCAGGGGTCTGCTGCAGCACTGTTTGGACCCTGTCCATTTCCTAATGCAGGGGCTTTGGGCTGTCCTTTTTCCTCTTGGTATGACTTTGTTTAGGGGTCTGTTACAAGATTTTGGAGTTTACATTTCCTGTGTTGCTGATGGTGAGGGAAAATGACTATTAGTGGTTCAGGCTTTGCTTTAAGCTGCTGTTTTCCATGTAGCTCTGATGTTTTATCAGGTCTAGTTCAGTGGAAAGCAGACCTATATCTGGTGGAGTTGTCGTCCAAATTTTTGTTGAGATCAACCAGTCAGTAGCAAAGCTTTACTGTATTGTAGTTGAGATGTTCGGGCCCAACCTTCCCCTTTTGTGCATGATCTTTCAGACCCATACACCGGTCAGTCTTTTGATGTTGAGGTTTTATCATTCAGGTTAAAACTACAAAACCTTTTTTAGCCATGGCTGACCTCTTCAGCCCCTTCATTGACATTGCCTTTTTAGCTTCAGGGCAGGCAGGTTTCCTATATAATTTCTCAGCCTCTGAGCAGCAGGCATATTCAAAGTTGAATACTATATATCCTCTAAAACAACAAGCTCATGTTGTACCTTATGGCTTCACTGTCATAGGATAATTGAATTATAACCAATTAATTCAGTGTAACTTTATAGCCAGTAGGTCTATTTCTGGCTTTAAGGTTCAGATTTCTCTTGAGTATGGAAATTATAAATGGAAGCAGTCATCCTTTATTATATGCACAATCCTAACGCAGTAAGTCATTTCTCACCCAATATTTCAGATATTATGGGGTGTCTGAGTTATAGTGTAGAATCTTGTTTGGCCTTTGAAGTAGTAACCCAATACCATATCCTGCATTTCAAATATGTGGTGTATTTGAATTGTAAATGTAGCTTTATCGATACACTTAGAGTCAGTAGGCTTATTTGTCGCTCTTCATGTTAGATGAATCGGGATATGGTATTATGAATTTTCAGTGGTTTACCATTTCAGAAACAGGAGGTTTATATCTTGCCCTACAGCTCAGATATAATGGGGTAATCGATGTATATAAGCATGAAGTAGTGTACAGTGTCACAAGCAGCAGGCTTGTGCCTGACCCAACATGTCAGATACTTGGAGTAACTGCCTGAAGGCTGAATGTTAGTGATAGCAGGATCACACCCTTTCTTGTGTCTGATTTTGTAGGCTCAGCTTGTACTTTTGTAACTTCAGGACTGCCAATCCCTTGGTGCAATGTTAGGCTAGCTGGGTTGTCGGTGCGCAGATGTGTGTCCTAACAGTTGTTATTTTTGCTATAAAACCTTTCCTCCCTTGCTACCACCTTACCATCTGCTTCAGGTTGGTTGGAGATGCATCCTTCTATCCAGATCCTCCTGTCCTGTAATTCCATGTTTGAAATAGCTTGACTTCGGGTCTCCACTACACTTGTGGGGTATTTATGGGATATTTGTGTGTATTTGTGGCCTTCTGGTGAATACTGTCTTGTTAACAATCCTTTTGACAGCTATCCAGTACTGTGTGTGCTAAAGACTCTGTCCTAACAGAAGTAGAAGATGGACCAAGTCTTGTGTGTGAACGTTATTTACTTACCATAATGATAGATGTGTAGGACTGATGTCCATCTATCTTTATGATCCTCTCACTGGATATGGAGTTCGATCGTGTTCCGGTCTGTTCTTTGCTATCATTTCCTTTGCTCTGTCTTCTGTGGGCTAACAGAGATCAGGAGAGAGGTCCTACCATGCACAGGACTCTGGATAAAGGGAAGGAATTTAGTGGCCTGGAAACGTTTTAGATGACAAGCTGCTCAGATCCTGCCAGCTACTAGTCCTTAAAGTAGAGGAAGATGGATCATAATCTAGCACATCTGTTTTCAAGGCAGGTACATAACTTTCATTTCAATTTTTTTGCACAAAGTCATGTATAAAAATGTATTTATTTTTTTATATGGCTCAACATTTTAACTGAAATGGAATCTTTTATTGTTTGGGTCCTTCTGAAAAAAGTCATCATGTTTAATGGCTCCTTTAATGTCTAATAATAGATCATCTGTAAAGCAAAATTATTTTATCACCTTTGTTGTTATAATTCAGTGTTGTAGATATATTCATTGAGTGCTGCCTGGTGTGTTGCCCTTCCAGCTGGTCTGGAAGCCATCCATAATAGGAGATGACACTGTCCTCTGCCTGGTGTTTTTCTTCCTTTGTGTCATTCCCTTTTCCTTCTTTGTTTTCCAACTATCCCGATTACCAGCTGTCCACTGTCCATATGTGCATACGTGTGTGTGTGTGTGTGTGTGTGTGTGTGTGTGTGTGTGTATATATATATATATATATATATATATATATATATATATATACACACACACACACACACACACGTGTGTGTGTGTATAGTTCTTACCAGTTTTGGTGTGTATACCACCTCTGTCTGTGTACCATGTTTGTCTCTGCATCTATTACCTTCTCTTCCCCCCTCTATCTTTCCCACAACCATCCTTAAGTACATTCCTCACTTGCTCTTTTTTATGGAACTTAGAAAAGAGGCTGTATATCTGTGGTGGTGGTGCTGCGGTAGCGTTGTCGCCTCACAGTAAGAGGTTGTCCTGTTCGATTCTCAGCTAGAGCGTTTTCTGTGTGGAGACATGCGTGAATGGGTGTACCTTCGTTGAAGGTTGTGCGTCAGGGCTGGCAACTCGGTACGCAAAAATCAACTGCCAATCATTAACGGACCGGAGTTCCGCTGTGGCAACCCCTAACCGGGAAAAGCCAAAAGACACAACAAAAGAAAAGAGGCTGTATCCCCCTGACACATTATCCTTCTTCCCTCAACCATTCATGCATTATAGGTTTATCCTTCCTTGTTTACTTCTGATTGCTGTTCTCCCCTTTTCTCCTTTGCTATGTACTCAGCTTCGTCCATTGTATCCACTTTGCTTTTTATACCCACATTTGTTTTTGCTGTGCTCAGCTGTGCTGCCTTTCTTTTGGCTGCCGTCTGCTAGCTGCAGCAAGTCTCTGCATTGCAGTCTGGAGTGTGCACTGACTTGGGCATACTAAAGTGCCTGTTATCTGATATCTGTCATACCATTCATGCACATTGTTGTAGCACTGCTCCTGCTATGTGGTAATATAGTTTACTGTATATTTTTATGAGGTCCCTGGCTTGCTAGGCTGGTGCTATCTGCTGCATCTTTAATTATCTCTTCAGTGCTTTGCATAGCAGTCTTCTTGAATATAAATACTGCATAGGTGTGCAGTGCTTGTCATGAATCCCAGCAACTGTTTGGTAACTGAGGCATGATTAGTGTGAATACAGTTTCTGCTAGTATGCAAATTCACCAAAATAAAGTCCCCCTTTAAAAGGCTGTCCATACCTCCCAACTATCCAGATTTTCGTAAAATGTCCAGATTTTTGGTCTGTTCCTCAAAACAATTGTAGTAATCCTGGCAAATTATTGAAGTCATTAAATACAGTCTTATCTGGTCTTGCTGGGACTGGACCTTAGACTGGATAATCGAAAATCTGGGTAATCAGAAAATGCATACAAAATAGCATTTATAAGTTATAAATCAGTTAGAATAACATGATTTGTGTTGGTATGCATTTTTTCTAATGAATATGAAGAATAAAACTCAAATGTCTGTCATTATTTAGCCCAGAGGACACAGAAGTCTTGGTGTTCTCTGTTGTTGTCTGCTAGGACTACTGCAGAAGTTTGATGGCCAGTTAAGTATACTGTAATGACAGATATTTGAGTTTCAGACTTCATGTCCTTCAGAAAATGCATTCAAATGCAAAACTTGTTACTCTAGTAGCTTTCTAAGTTTATAAGAGCAATATTTCAAATCTGTCCTATGTCTCTCCATTATTTTTGGCTTTGTCCAGATTTCTTGGGCTAAGTGGTTGAGAGGTATGGGCTGTCAAATAGAAAATGCTGTTCAGTGATAGTAGTTCTATGCAGAGTACATATGCAGTTCTGTTGTCTGACCCTCACTTATGTGTGTGTATGTGTGTGTGTGTGTTCCTTTCCATATATATGTATGTGTGACACCATATATGCAGTAGGTTGCTACAAGTGTGCAGATTTTTGCATTAGTCACCTGTACGTTGTTGTTCCTGTACTGTATCAGAGAGAGACTCTGTTATGAGTGCAGCCTTTTATTAACCAATACAGCGTGTTCCAGGAGGAGAGAAGACTTACGAGTGGGCATATGAGGGGAAGCTGCTGTAATGTGCCATATAACTGCATCACAGAAGTATTTCTTCAGATGCCGTTGACACTTTACAGCAAAATGCAGGTTTGCTTTGGCCTGCAGTGTTGTGTCCTTGGATTTGCTCGCTAGCATTCTCTAGACATTTTGTGAGGGACACTAATAAAGACTGCTCTTTTGAAAGTTGATTGGAAGTAAGTGCACTGAGCAGCTGTCCACCTTCATAATCCGGAACCATTGGGTCATAGATATCTGAAATTATTTGTTGCATGATATGGGTGCATTATACCCATTGTCATGACTTTTGACCCCAAAGCCATATTCCAGATACATTAAAATGGGTAAAAATGCAGTTGCTCATCAACAAGAGTCATATGGTCTGTGCCCAAAGACTTATGGGAAGGCGGATGGAAAGCAAATGCTCATAATTCTGCTTGGAGGTATGTAGCCGGCATCATGTAAGCAGCAGTGTACAAACCCAGTTATGAGAAGCATTGTTTTGTTTAACTCTTTGACCCCAGTGTACAGACTCAGTTACAAGAAGTACTGTTTTGTTTAACTCTGTGGCACTCTGTGACCCCAGTGTACAAACTCAGTTATGAGAAGCATTGTTTTGTTTAACTCTGTGGCACTCTGTGACCCATCTCTAGATGTTGTTGTATGATTTTGTTGCCTGTTCACAAGAACAGCATGCAGATCTGTTTAACAGGATCTGTAACAATTTCTCATCAGTTCTTAATGTAGCAGTGATGTATTAGCCAGGAGAATGAAACATGTTAAAACTGAGGCAACAAAAGCATTCTTGTTTAAAGCGTAATAAGAATGGGTTGTGTTAGTCCTGTAAGGAGTACATGTATATACAGACACGGTGTATATTTATTACTAGTACACCTGAAGAGCTAATGTCCTAGAATGTCTAGAGCATATACAGTAGATCAAAGATGACATCGACTGAGTACAAGAAGGGGTAACAGCATGAGGGTTCACTGAACAAGTCTGAAATTTCTTGTTTATATCCTAACCTGCTTCTTTACTGTACCTAAAAATTGAATTAGGACATCAAGCCAGAGTTATATCCGAGTATTCTATTTTTTTGTGTACAGCAAGTGTTTTTTCATGGTTACCTAAAAATTGCTTCTTCACTCTCATCTGACAGAGAAGACTAACCGTATAGACATGCAGCATGCCTAGCTGCACTTTTGTCTTCTGGTGCAGTACATTTTTTTTCCAGTTTCTGGAAGAGTGAATGTCATGCTTTAGTTTCATTCTGTCACTTTGACTTTAACCCATCCCTTGTGTTTTCATAAAGTACCTGATTGTTGTTGTCGCCGCTTCCTAGAGGGATGGAGATTTTAATTTTTTTCATGCTTAGGTGATTAGTTATTAACAACTAGACATATGGTATCCCTGGCGTTGTTTGCTGAATGGAACTCGCACAGAAAAGGACATTGTCACTCATACTACAGCATTTAAGAATTAAAACAAATTCCTGTTTTTGTACCTTTGGAGAGAGCAGTATTTTATGAACACTTGCCACTACTCATCTCAGGTTGTAACAACAATGGCACAGACTGTTGACTGCTGCTACAACACATGTCTCTGGCTGTATTGATCTTAACAGCCTGTCAGAGAATAGGCATGTACCATTTCATTTCATTAGAGCTTGGAGCTCTTGGATTATATGATCTGCCTTGTGACGTACTGCAGAAGGACTTAAGAATTGGAAGGCAGACTTCCTCCTGCTAGATGGCACAATGAGAGATGAAATAGTGGAAAAGCACTAAAGATGAATGTAGGAAAGAGAATGAAGCCCTATATCACAGTGGAAAGTAATTGTGGCAAAGGAACACAACTAGCTTGATTAAAGGCAAATGTAAGGAGGTTGATAATTGAAGGGGAAGTACAAAAAGATAGGCTTGTGTAGTTAAAGGGCTGTGAGGAGGGTAGAAAAAGTAAGGAGCACTTGTTGGGAATGTAAAGACAGTGTTAAGCAGTGACGTGATCAAACAGTATTTGTTTATGCCCATCTATTGTTCTATGTTGGAAAATGTAGGAGAAATTAGTAGGACTTTGGTTGTGCTTGTCAAGGGGAGAGAAGATTAAGCATGCCAGAGATCAGGCAGAAATACTGAATGAATTCTTCTCTGTTTACTGTACAGTAGCATATATTAGACCACCAGCATAGGAAATCACTGTAGTATAAAAATGGAAACTGGTTAGATGGGAATTTGAATAGCAAAAAGTAGAAAAAGTATTCAGATGACATTGGCAAGGGAGTACATAGGGTCCAGATAGTGTCTTCTTGGGTAATAGAGAGGGAAAGAGGTCTTGGTAAATGATTTACAAGAACATATGGTCTCACCTTTGAAACTAGAGTAGTACCAGTAACATGCTTAATGGCATTGGTAGTCCTATCAACAAAAGTAGTTCTGGGAATAAATTGGCCTTGTTTTGGATCAGTTAGTTTCACTTGTGCCCCAAGAAGCACTATGCAAAGTGTGTGTGGAAGGCTGATCTGATTCTTGAGTGTTAATTCTCTTGTAGTTGGGCAGAAGAATACTGCCCTGCATATAAAGATGTGTTAATATTACTTAAGCCATTATACATTAATTGTGTTTATTTTACTTTTCAGCAATTTGTAATTTTTCAGACAAAACAGGTATTTATTGAATACAGTTTGCAACAACCAGAACTGCAGAAATGGCTGCCATTTATTAGAACTGACTGTCATACCTACCCATACAGTTGGAGAATATTTAAAATGTTATACACAACAAAACAAAAAATTATTCCACTTACGGTTTCTAAACAGTGCTTAAGCTATGTGCAACTGAGGCAAGGAAGCAGGTGCCTGAGATTGGGTCGTCAGTTTCTTGGGTTTGATACGTACCCTGGGCCTAAGAAACTCAGTCATTTTAAAAAGACGTGGGGTTGTGTCGAGAGTCGGTAGTGTGAAGGACTTCCTCAGAAGCCGGTACCTGGTCAGTGGCTCTGGACCCATCCAAGGTAGAGATTACCTCAGGATCCTTAGTCGAAGAAGAGTTTTGTGGCATACCAGACTCCGAAAGGGTCTCGGTAGTGGCCTACGAATCCACAGAAGTGGGCACCAGGGGCTGTGAAAGCACCTCACTGAGGACTGGAGAACTGACGACTAGCTTAATGGGAGCGTCTTCGGTAGGTTTGGACCTGTGCAGTCTGTCTCTGTCTTTATCTTTACATTTTTTCGGAAGATTTGCTGTCGGATGGCTTACCGAAGCCATACAGAGTTCGAGGACTGTAAGCGAAAATATCTAGCTACAATAAGGACCCAACGACGGATAGTTCTGGCACTGAACAATGCACATAAGTGACAGCAGGGGATGTCGTGGTCTGGGCCTAAGCAAGTGACGAAGTAAGAATGAAAGTCTCGGAGTGGTATTTGGTTTCCACCACCGAGACAATTGTTAACTTTTTCTGACATCGGTTAAGTCAAGAAAAAAGGATCCCCAATGGGGTACTTAGCTTTAGAAGACTTCAGCTTCAGTTTGGTAGACGAAACTCAGGTAGTGGACATCCAGCAGTCATGCGAATTGTTTCTGCTTCAGGCTCCAGGGCAAGAAAGACTGATGTAATGGCATTGGCTGCCTTACTTTATACTACTGACAACCTGACATCAGTCCTGAAGTGACAGCAACCAACGCAGAAATACTAAGCCTCTGGTATTCGGGCCAGCTGAGGGCTACCCTGGCAGGGATAACACAGATGTGATGACTGCAACAGTGAATACACTCGAACATCTACATTTATGATAAGTGTACACAACTGTACTTTTTAAATAGCTAATAAATTTTGCTACATATAGCTAAAATCTAGGTTGAAAAAAAGTGTTAAACTGTCAATGCGAGAATTCTATTTTATTTGAAAGTTCAACATTTATTAAAGTTCTCTCATTCAGTCTATTTTACTGTCATTCTGACCTTTAATGTTGCATTAAGGTAAAGGAGATATGTCATCTCTCTTACTGAAAAAAGTGAAACCAGTTCTGTTTTATGTATTCTTAGGACCCTTTTAAAATTGAGTTTAAACAAGGTAGTGCAGAGTTTTTCCTTAATTTGTCATATGCAGGATGTTCAGCAATACAAAACATATTTTCGTTCATATCTGTATAGCAGATGTATTTTTTATCCCTTTAATTTTTGCTGACAATATCCAATCATTGACCCAAACGCTATCTCAGATGTTTATGTCATGTATAGTTCTCTAGAGGATATGTCATGAGGGCAGTAACTTTCTGAAAATTAAAATAAGAGTTATGTCTCATATTGTTCAGTTTAATGAGTTGAATAAAGCCAGTGCAACTCCTAAAAGAACATGCAAACACATTGTTTTAATTGAGGACTATAGTTCTTGATCAAATCATGCATGTGCAAAGAGTAATTATTACTAGAAAAAGCAACACTCTTCCTGTACCTATTTAGGAGTATGGCCGACTTTACAAAATTCATTTACAAGTACCATCAGGCACACTGCTAGGGATGTGATAAAACTATCCATCACTGAGGCGTGCTGGCTGTGAGCTCCAAGGAAGAAGAAGCCTGACAATAGTGAAGTTGGGATTGTGCTCCTGTAACATTAGGATCACATCTTCAAAATGTACAAGAACACTTGCAGAATGCATGAAAACTGTGCCAGTAAGTTTTCATCGCATGGGCTTGGGCTGTTGAGTTTTGCATTGGGTCATGGCACCCAGGTGTGCCTTTCTGTAATCTGGTTTAACACTGGATGCACGCTATTTTACAAATTATGTGCAACAGCACTAAAACAAAGACAAAGAAAACACTGTATATAGTGCAAAGGGTGTTCTGTTACTTGACTTTTCTTTAAAAACAAAATTGAATGGGGTGTATGTAAGAATTCTCAGAAACTCACTGAAATGAGCAAGTGTCTCAAACTATGCAGCAAACACTCCTGCCTTATCTTTCCTTCCATGTTGACTTTGGAGCTTTGTCTTAAAGTAGAGAGCTTCATTGCAAAATGTATAGTTAATGTCTCATTTTGTTTAGTCAGTACCACCACAACAATGGGACCATATTATTTCAGCCTCATGCATGCAAACACACTGATTCGTAGAATTTCGACTTGTGCGTAAATTGGAAGCATAACTAGGTTTACCACCATTCACCGTGGCAAACCCCTTTGGTTTGTATCTCTGCGTCACGTAAAATGACAAGAATTCCACAAACAACTGTTGATCATTCGGGTAAAATCTGCCCATAAACTACTGCCTTTCTATAACTGTACTTATAACATAAACATCATCGCAGTCTAAGATCTACTTGATGTCTACTTCACAATTCTATTTTGAAAATAAATATAGGAATACATGCTGCCATGCAGTCAATGGTAAATTTGTAATGTGTTTCACCATGCTTTAAGATGTTTCTAGCAGGAGTGCATTTAAATAGGTTTAAAAATCTGGTTTTAAAGTTTATAATCCACTGGTCATGAAGGAGCATTATTACTGTCACTTTATGTTGATATTTTCAGCCATATCTGTATGTATGTATGCGCGCCGGTGTGTACATGTGTGTGTCTGTGTATGTGTGTGTGTGTGTGTGTGTGTGTGTGTGTGTGTGTGTGTACATATATATATATATATATATATATATATATATATATATATATATATATATATATATATATATATAAATAAATAAATAAAATTAGATGTAGATGTATATTGATAGATGTTTGTGTGAGTGCGTGGCGATGTGGATATGTGTGTGTAGTTTGTCCTCTGGACACTGGGTTTTCCCAATGGCTTCCCCTCATACCTCTCAACTATGCCGAATTACTCGGTTTTTACCGAGTTTTGGGGTCCAAATGCAGGGTTGCCACGATTCCAGAGTGGCACCCCTTCGTTTACGATTTTTTAAAATGTTTTATATACCGCGCTGTTGGAGCTGACGTCATCACGTGCGTGATGACATCAGCTCGATCAGGGCTACCAACCAGTCGGAACTGAGCTCAAGGAGCTCACATTGTAATTTCCAGCTCCTGGTCTGGCTGCAGATGTGAGCGGGAAAGCTTGGCCCTTTGTTTTAACAGCAGGGAATTAACAGTAACAGCACTTGTTTTGGAAATCTTGGCTATTCTTTTTAACAGCAGGGAATTAATAGCAACAGCGCTTGTTTTGGAAATCTTGGCTGGCCGTTCATTTTAACGGGGCCAGGGAATTAACAACAGTGCTTGTTTTGGATTACAGGGCTCATTCATTTTAACAGCAGCACTTCACAGTGATTTTGAACAGCAGAGCTCTTGTGCATGAACAGCTGTTAATTTCATTTGGACCCAGGTTTGGATTTACCAAAGGTGTGTGTGTGTGTGTGTGTGTGTGTGTGTGTGTGTGTGTGTGTGTGTGTGTGTGTGTGTGTGTGTTCATACACAGGCACTTTTGTGTTTTGTTATTTCAATAAATGTGGCTTTCATTTGCTCTACGATAGTGGTTTCATTGAAATGATTTCAGTGAATTATATAATTCCTTTTGCCGAAAAAGAATAAATAAAAATGGAATTATTCTTCCTCAAAAAAAAAAAAAAAAACATGCCCATGCATCATGTATGGCAGTAAAATAAATATATTTTGGTGAATCAACAAGAATTGTCAATCCACCATGAGTACAGTCATAGGAATATTAAAAAATATACTATATCACATAATCACAGAGGGAAGTATGAAGGTGCTTGCACATAACACAGAAAACTTAACTGCAAGTATTGCTGTTCCATCTGTACACTGACTCGTCTTCTTATTCATGGAAAGAATAACCATAAATAAAAAACAATGGAAATGTTATTTGAAATGTGAAAACAGCAATTTTCAGCTTAAGGCTACAGTTCATAAATGGTAACGCCAGATGACCAGGGTTTTGCTCATGGCATAAAATGCAATTGAGCTGAATGGTCAGAAGCAAAGTGCCAGTGAAGATTCCAGCCACCATCTTTTGCCCTATCAGGGATCATGAAAAAATAGGGTGTTTGAAGGCTCTGATTCTTCTTATGTGAATGAGTCTCCACCATGGCCCCTGAAGGATACAATACATGTGCTGCAGGAGTCAGCAGACCATACTTTGAGTATGATAAATACAGGTGCCCTCTGCAGTACCACTAATCTTGCTTGGGCGAGAATGGTCCTGTTGTAGTTAAAAGGGTGCTAGAAGCTGATGGCAAGCATTGTCTTGCAGTGGGAAAACCAAAACTCTCCACTGTCATTCCATATTATTAGGTCATTTTCTGAGTTGCAGCTGCACAGACAATAAAAATGCTGAAAGATATTTCTAAAAAATCCTGTGAAATGTTTAAATAATCTGTGTAATAAGCATGTTTGAACTGCTCATTCTTCTTCTTTGTTGCTGAATGAGTATGCAAAGGGACATTCATGTTTGTCTATCTTTTGTACAGAAAGGGTTATTCACATTTTCTGAGTTACGGTCTGATTTATTATGTTCCCAGGGAATACAATGGTTATCATATACTGCAGGCCTCTGTCATGCCACAAGTTAAATGCCCTTTTGGTGGACAATGATCAAAACTCATTTTAGTTTTAGACTCAGAAACATATCGCTCAATTGTCCAGATTTTCACAGAACATCCAGATTTTTGTCTCATATCTGTTCCTCATAAAATTTGTGAATTTCTGGCAAATCACAGATGATTAATGTGACTAAATAATGACATACATTTGAGTTTCAGACTTCCTATCCCTCTGAAAATGCATGCTAGCATAAATCCTGTCATTCCAGCAATTTTCTAAGTTTATAAGAGCAATACGTAAAACATGTCTCTTTCCTATGTATGCCCCCATTATTTTAGGCATGTCCAGACGACTTGTGTTGTGATGAGAAGTTGAGAGGTATACTCAGAAAAGGTTAAGGTAGGTTTAATTACTTAGTAAATAAACACTCATATTTATGGTTGTGCTTTCCAACACTGACTTTGCCTTCTACCTTCCATATATTATCCAGGAGGACAAAACTAGTGAACAGTAAAAATACAGATAATTCAATTTGCGGAAATTGAGAACAGAATTTGTATTCCCCTATTATTGGCTTTGTTGTTTGTCCAGGATTTTTGTGCTAAGAGTTGAGAGCTATGGTGAGTGAGAAGTGAGAACTGAATTTGTATTCCCCCATATTGGCTTTGTCCAGGTTTTTTGTGCTAAGAGATTGAGAGGTATGGTGAGAACTGAATTCAGTAAATGATAGCCTGATTTGGCATAGTGGTATGTTGCTCTGACTGTAGTGCATAGTGACATGCATGGTGGTAATAACATTTTATTTTAGCAGCTTTCCAAAATTATACAAGCAATATTTAAAATGTGTCCCTGGTTTTGCCCCCCCCCCCCCCAAAAAAAAAAAAACTGAACTTGAAAATAAGTGCAAGATGCCTATGGATTACACCACTGTCATTTTATTTATAGTGTGGACGTGGAATTAGACATTTACAATGGAAATGTTCTGAATTTGGCAGTTTTGTCATTATTGGTTCATGCATTTTGTTTCATTGCCTACAGTACAGCTTACTGGAAAAATGATTAAACAATAAATTTAAAATGCGCTCTACAAGTGTGTTGTATTATACAAGGAATATAACTTAATAAAGTCAGGAAGGTTTATCAAAGAAAAGAACAAATATATGTTTCTTGTTTTTGTGTGTAAGGGGCCAATGATTTGAAAATGGCCCAAAGGTAATCTTTATTCACCACTGGCCAGATGCATTTTCTTTGGATGTGGTGTGGGTTTCAGTGCTATTTCAATAAATGTGAGTTTCAAGGGTAGAGAAGTTTTAATGCCAAGTCTATTTTTATTGCGACAGTATTGCTTTGTTTAACAGATGTCAAAATAAAATCCAAATAATCATTGTAGAGGTAAAGCAGTATGCACACATTAGTGTTTATGGTAAATGGGGCGAAATTGCCAGGTAATGGGACATTAGAATGGCTGCAGAAGGTCAGTGGTGTCATATTTTGGTTGTCTGTTCTTCAGTTTGCATTTGAAAGTTGATATCCCACAATTCCATTGGAGTGGGTGGGGTTACATAATTATGTATGCAAATTAGATGTTAGCGTACAGATTTGTACCTATTTTTCATGGGCCTTGTCCAGATTTTTGATGTTTCCAGGTTGAGAGGTATGCTTCCCCTCCTTCACCCAATTGCTCCATTTATTCCTCTCTCATGAGTGAGAACCAGGCACTGTCCAGCCCAGGTGAGAGTCCTGTTGTGCCATTCACTCCTTGGCTAGAGGGCCTAATCAGCCCATTTATTCTGAAGGAGATGCAAGATTCAGGCAGTAAAGAAGTAGGCTAGGCTGCCAGACCTGGTTGGCTCCCAATCCATTTGGAGATTGTAACCCCCACCACTAGTGCTGCCAACTGTGGTGTGGCATATGTACCTCTGTGTGCGAGCTAATTCTTGGACCCAATGCAGCAAGTGCTCTTTAGGCTTAAGCAGCATGTGTGCAACACCTAGCTGATTAGCAGTGTACACACCTCTAGATGTCTTTGTGTCATGCACTCGTGAGTCACAGTCATTTTCCTCCCCACCAGGATAGTCAAGTTGACAAAGGCCACTCATTCCCATACTCTATGGCCTACTCTCTGCAGCACCTGTGACCATAACAATTATTTTTGAAGGAAGGTAAATGACGGACTACTCCTGATAGTAACTGGAAGCTTATTCTGTAATCCTGAAAAGACACTTTGTAATGTGTGTCCAGTTTTTTATTGTAGATATTTATTTATTTTTAGTATTAGGCTCCCTGAGCTAGTTTTAGTTTCCACAGTGGTGCATTCATTCCAGGCACAGAGTTTTGTACAGAATTGGATCAGGCATTGCTTTACAGATCAGAAAAAAATCTGTAAGAAACAG
The DNA here is from genome assembly GCF_019279795.1 of Protopterus annectens. NCBI lineage: Eukaryota > Metazoa > Chordata > Ceratodontiformes > Protopteridae > Protopterus > Protopterus annectens. Next base: position 31,255,024 of record NC_056731.1, read on the forward strand.
AATGTCGCGACTGTTCTGAAGCCTTTCAGAAAAGTTCAAGTCTTTCAACCCTTTGATTTTGAGGGTAGGAGTTTAACCTTTTCATATTCTTTTAGCTGGCTTTTTTGAAGGCTACAAAATTCAGTATTATATTCAATAGTGGGTCGGATGGTACAGTGAGCTCCTTGGAATGACAAGATATACCATTTAGAAGTAGATAGACTGCAGAATATGGTTTTCTAACTGTGGTAGATGTACACTGCTCAGAGTTTATTTATTTTTTATTTTAGTGATGAGGTAGGATCTGGAGTAGAACGGTCTCAGATTGGACTATATCATGGTCGTCGTACGTGTAGTTTGAGAGGTTTCTCCCAGATATAAGGTCCATGTTCAGAAGCTATTTACTCTAATTACCAGTCTGTATCAGGCTAGCCGGGCTTTTTATTGTATATATTACCCTTTCCCTATATTTTGTTTATGCCAAACTATTCGTAAAGTAATGGTTAGTGATTCAGAGATTAAAGCTGCATGAAACGTGCTGGGGACTGTTTCTGCTGCAGAACACTTCGATGTGAAACACAAACTGAAACAGTAGTAGCTTTTTAAGATTCTCTGTAGTGCACCAGGAAACTAAAAATAATTTATATGAAGATATATCTTATTATTTTGAAAGGAATATATAATTATATATGGAACTTTACAGCCAAATGGATTGAAAAACTATGTTGGCGATATTTATTGTAAAGTATTTGGGACTGGTATGTATGTATACTTGTATGGGTTTTATGTATGTATGTATTTATGGTGTGGTGGTTAGGAATTGTTTTGCCGAGTTTCTTTGAATGTTTAATTTTTTTTTGTTTTTTGTTGATTTCTTTTTTTTTTTTTTTTTTTGAACTTGACATTTATTTAATTATGTTCTATTCAGGCTAATTTAGTAATTGTTGCGTGTAAGGGCTTGTGAAAGACTCTCATTTTTCATTTTTATTTTGAAACCAGTTGGAAGCTCTATCAAACTATAGCACTACATTTCCTAAGTTATGTTTTATAGTCTAAAATAAATACAGTTTTGCTCTTTTAACTTCTTCCAATTTTTTTGTATGCAATATAAAAAGTTTAACTTGTTTACCATTATCTTGATCTTTAATTTTGGTGACATTTGTTTTGACCATTTTGTAACCATAACTTGTCCTTTTTACCCAGACTCATAATGTTACTACAGTCATTGACATAAGTGTACATTGAAAATGTATTTACTTACAGGATTGCTGCTGTGACGTAACACTATAGCAGAAGTACAGACCACTTTAAATGCATTATTGTAATCTACCTGGAGAAAAAACAAACTTGTTGGTATTAGTAAATCATTAACTTTATACAGTTGTCCAGTTAATAAAAAATAGTTATATTTACTCCCAGTCAGATGATACCATTTGTAAATATTTTTGTTCACTAACCGATGCTCAAAGTTACTTGCACTCAGTTAACTTGCATCCTGTTTTAGAACAAATGTACTGATTAGTCAGTGTCCATCTTTTCCTGTTTTCTACATTGTAGATAGTTAATATTTAGAATGAATTGTACTGTTCCATCTTCTCTGAGTAGTGTTGTCTGTTTACTGATATACTTTTGGGTTACTTTGCACCTGAGGATTATTTTGTATATGACTGTTGGTAATGCAAAATTGCAGAGTACTTAGCATTAACTAATTGCCAATATCACTGTGATGCAATGTACTGTGCATCATGAATAGTGTGTCATTATTTGATTTCCTGGAGCTTTTCTCTCGTTAAAGTAAGATTTTTTGACAAGCACATTTCCAAATAACAAATAAGTAAGCAGAGAAGGCTGTAAGCTGATGATGAGACACAGTAATAATTGGCTA